>NC_053164.1:95347443-95367443 GCF_016835505.1 Polypterus senegalus
TGCATTAAACTAACAAATAGTTGCGGTTAATTTCAGTGTATTTATAAAGCCGCGTCAGGGATATGGATCTAAAAAAGAAAGGGAAACCACACTGGAACAGTAGCACTGTTTTGACACTGGGTGCCGCCAGTTTGCAAAACCGAGCACAGAACTTGCGTACGCCAGGATTGGAGCTACCGTGAAAATGTGCGTAGCTTTACGCCAATTTTAGGTTTTATACAAAGCGATGTGAACGTGGAAACATTCGCATGCAACATTTTTGTGCGCACACACTGTTTATTCATGAGGCCCCTGATGTTCCTCTGGGCTTGACTAATATGTTTTGATGCATCTAATGGTTGAGGTGCCTTATGTAGTACCCACCATCAAAGACTCCCTTTCTTCATCTGCTCCACCTTTAAATGCTTTGGTGTTTTTCCTGCCAGGGGAACTCCTATCCACATCAAACCTCCTTACTCAAAGCTTATCAGCCTGAGGACCAGAAGCAGCTTTTTTAGCTAAGAACTAATTTGTCAGTCATGAGTCACTTCTGGGATCAGAAGTGCCTTTAGGAATACCTGGAACTAAATTCATAGTACTACAAATAGTTATAAAACATTTTATTTGTAACCCTAGTGATTTCAGGTGTTCCTGCAATACTAATTCTCACATCTCCCTTGCAGGACTAGACCCACCCAAGGACACAATCCATTATGATGATGGAGTTAACTAACAGGTTCGGGAACTCCTGGTCCATGTTATGTGATCTTCTCTCCATCTCCCCCCCATCCCACCCCCAATGTTAGTAATGCCAGTGACACAAGACTACCAATTATAGCAACCTCACTGCTAGTTTTTTTTTTTTCTCCACCCCCAACTCCTGATGTGCACTATAAAAAAATCCATCGCACTTATGGTTCCCATCAAGTCCCAGGTCACAACATGCATGATTAGCTAATGTGCAATTTAATTTGGTTAATGATGCATTTAACCACTCATAAGAACTTTTCATTTTCTTGTACAGTATATTAATTAAAACTATACATTTAAATTGGTTGGAACTAATGACCACCACACTAGTTATTTTCTGTGAGTGCTGCTGACTGAAACATATTGACTGCAATGAATGGATTGCTTCTGGTCAGAATAAACTTACTGCTGATTACAGTCAATTTCTGGGGGAGCCAATTACCCATTTATTAACTGAGAAAACCAAAAGATTACAAAAGCAGCAATTCCTAAAAGGGCATAATTAATGATTGCTTTTAATGCAGTATGTAATATTTCCATCGAAGGGGAAAGCCTGTTATGACATGATAGTTTAAAATTTTCCATACAAAAGTTTTGAACCTCCTGTATCTTGTAATTACCATTGAAAGTTCTGCAGTATTTATATAGTATAAATAAAGGAAAATTTAATAAAGGTACATTTTGAATAAATGTGTAATAGCAGTTTAGTAAATTTGTGGAATAAAGATTTCAATACAGAAGCGGTTAGAGAAACCAAATGATGGAATTAAATAATATCAAATATAGGCCTATGAACATGTGAGGTCAATAGTTATTAAAATCAGAAGTAAATTCCAAAAGGCAGCTGAAAAAGCAGTTAGGATCAAGGAGGAAATTAAGTGTTTTAAGAACAGCAAGAAATTATCAGGTCATAAGACTTAAGTACATTTGTTTCTTATTTTTGATCATTTTCTTGTAATGTTCAGAGTTCTCAGAGAAGCCAGTAGTTATGTACAAACATATTAGTATCTGTTATTTTGGCATTGCGACAAACTATCAAAGGACTCAAAGCTCACCGTGTTAAGGTAAGATAATGTAGGTAAATTATACTTTTTGGGGAAAGTAAAATTTGTAATTGTAAATTTGTAGACATCAGGAACTATAGATAAGCTAGCATAACAGGTATTACAGGAAAATTAGTGAAAAGAGCTAAAAGATATGAGAAGCAGCTGTGCAGTAACAGGTAGTTAGTGGACAGTCAGCACGGGCTTAGAAAACGGAACACATTTTACTAATTTATAAGCAAGTGACTAGGTTTGAGAATGCACATAACATTAAAGTTTTATGGTTGAAATCTGATAAAAGTCCTTAATAGTGTTGAGCTCAGAACATGGTGGCTGTGTTATTCTGCTTCATGCTCCTTATCATCTGCTTTTGTAATCGTCGCAATCGACAATTTTGCAAAGACTTTCCGCTCTTGAAAAACCGGACTATATATTCAATGAAGAGCTGAAAAGAATGAAGATGGGTAAAGCAGATGGTCAAAATTGGAGTGGCGTTGGAAATATTGAAGACTGCAGATGGTTTTGGAGTTAGTTTAATAGACCAGTTCAGGACTTCTCTCTAATTCAAACAACCATGTTGAAGTTTCGAAAAGGAATCGTGCACATTACAACTGAAAGGAAAAAGGGAGAAAAAGATGAATCCACTGGATTATGGGTCATATAAAGTTTTTGGAGCAGGCAGTGAAAGTTGTTTAGTTGACAGTCGTTTCGGAGAAAAGATTTGAGGATCAGGTGAAAGTTAGAGGTGCTATTTGGTTTTGTGCCTGTTGTGGGAAGAGCAGTTGTCCAGTTTGTTGTCAAGCAAAAGCAGGAAAAGCATCAAATAAGGGTAAAGGGGCATTTTTACCTTGGTAGATATGGACAAGGCATTTGACCTGGTGTTAGGAGTGGAGGTGAGGTGGGCATTGAGAAAGTTTGGTAGGAAGGTATCGGTAGTGTCTGCAGTGATGTCCATGTATGAAGAACAGTGGTCAGGACAGCACATGGGGGATAAAGTGAGTTTTGAGGTGAAGGTATATCTGTTGCTAAACTACAAACACCCAAGGCGCTTGTGCTAATCTCTGGAGATTTTCACCATGCCATGCGACACTGGACAAAACATTACCTGCCTTCTCCCAGTTTGTGGATTGTAATACCCGGGGAAATAGGATTATTGACCTACTGTATGCAAACGTTAAGGACGCATACAGCGCCACCACGCTGCCTGCGCTTGGGGAAAGCAGATCATAACCTGGTTCTGCTTCCGCCTCGCTACAAACCAAGAGTGAGGAAGCTACCTACAACCACATTCTCATTCAGGAAGTGGTACCCTAATGCAGAGCAGGCTCTGAGAGACTGCTTTGAAACTTCGGACTGGGATATCCAGCAGGGGTCACATAGTGAGAACATTGATGAGGTTGTTGACTGCACTACTGACTACATCAACTTCTGTATGGACATTGTAGTTCCAGCAAGAATAGTACGCTGTTATGCTAACAAGCAGCCATGGATTACAAGTGACATCACGGGCCTTTTGAACCAGAACAAAAGGGCTTTTAAAGGCGGTGATCAGCATTGCTCAGTAGATAATGGGATAATCTCTCATCTCCACAAGGTAATGTGAAATAGAATTTATCAGCTGTGTTTGTAATCGGTCAGTTTGGTAGGTGGTAGAATAAACTGCAGATAGAAAGATACAACAGCATATATTTTCTGTGGTATGTTTGTGTATGTATGTATGTATGTGATAATAAAAATAAACACAAAGGAAATAGAAGCGTATCAAGACGTGATCCTTAAAAAATAAACATAGCTTTCCTTTATGTATTTTTGTATGAGCTGTTTTTGCTTTGAATTTAACAAAGAACTTTTAAATTGACGATACTTGGACTGTGGAATTGTCCCACTCTTTGGTAGAATCTTTCTGTGAAGCTGAAGCTGCAGAATTTTGGAAACGCTGGAAAATGCAGCTACGAGATTTCACCTAGATTTCTAATGGCACACATTATTTTTGTTTAGAACTTACCAACCAATGGCTAAGTGGCAAAAGAGATTTCAGAAAAGAGAAGAAAAAAAAACTCCATGAGAATGAGTTAATAGGAAAGCAAATGTTTGTTACAGATCTTCTAAAAACAGCTACCTCTACACTGCCTAGCATATGAATGGGCAGCTCATTGTTGAATTGAAATTTATTGGTTTTTCTAGGTGCAAGTTTCTACCAGTTTACTAGCGGTTTCTGGTTGTCCCATTTGTGGTTTATAAGTGTGTGTTTTTTTTGTTTTTTTTTTTTTTTTTTGGTTGTCTCCCAGTTGGTTATTCAATTGTGTAGCAAATGTTTTTCTTCACATCCCTTCCCTAGCCAATAACGATGAAGAGCACACAGTGTGACATAAAAGTCCTCTGTTTTGTCATGATACAAGTAGAGTTGCTTAATTTTTTTTTTCCTCCCTCCCCAAATTTGGCTGTGCAAAACTTTTATACCATGTCATTTTTAAGTGATTGGTTGAAAGAAAAAAAAAAATCAGTGATTTTAAATTCTCCAAGTGCTCTTGGAAAGTTGCATTTAACACTCTGGAATTATATAGCACTGGAACCAAGCAGGACACAGTGCTTATGTAGTGCAAAATAATAAATTCACTGCTACTAATGTCTGATAATCTTCTCTGGCTGGGACTGCTGGACCCAAGTCCTTCTATGCAGCATCCTCTCCATTATATGGATTCCCCCAAGTATGAAACTGATTGTTGGAGACTTCCAGTTTGAATATTGTTTGCTTCTGTTTGGGAGGTTTTACACTCTAAGCAATTCTTTGGGTTCATTTATTTTTTTTTTTTAAATATTGTTTTAAGTTGGATTAATTGTGGTTGTTATATTGTGACCATTCGGACGGTGCTATTGTTTCCCATTGCTGGTACTGTCCTGGAGTAGGTGTGTTCTATGTGTGTTCTCTATCTGCAACACAACAGGATACAAGTTTATCCAAGGTATGTTTTCCCCCATCCTACCACATGGATTACAAAACTCCTCTTCAAACCTTTTTGGAAAATATTTTTTTTGACACTCTGCTTTGAATTCTCTGCTTCATTTCTGATTTCAGTTTTTATCTGTCAATTCCTGTCTTAGGTTGCTGGTGGTGGTTTTCCTGGTTCTGACCTTCGCTATGGTTTTTTGACTACATCCTTGCCATCCAGTTGCCCTTTGAAGTCTCATGCCTGCCGGGCATAACCTCCAGTACTCTGCTCTAAAAGAGCAGTTGTGAGTAATCAAAATGTTTGAGCAATTGAAATACCTGACCGTAGTATTTAGTTGACTACAGATTAAACTGTTTAGTTAATAAACTCTGTTTAGTTGGACTTTTATTATAGATTTCACCTTAAACATCAGGTATTAGATCTATAATATGGCTTGTAATGTAATGAAATACATAAGACCGTAACACATTAGGCTTGTGTATTGTTGCTACCTAAAACCTGATGTGTTAATATAAAAATTTGTTTGGTGATGTCCTAAGTGTTAATTAGCTACAAATGAAGACACAGCAAGTTAACAATGCAGTTACCATTCTAAAGCACTGCCCAATGCTTCAGTGCAATATGGCACAATACCGATTTATATAGCTGAAATTTTTAAACGATTCACATATTATTTTCAAAAACATTTTCTTTTGGAGTTTGTATCTTTTACTCTGTGATGAAAATGTTGTGTTTCTTTTTAATAGCTAAGCTTTATATAACTGAATATTTTTTCACAAATGCATGCGTGGGCCCATTCATGTAGGATCTCTTAGAGGCTTAATGATCTGAATAAAAATTCAAATAAATGGTAATTTTAATGAGTGCAGCAAATGCTAAATGAAGGTTTCTGTTTGTATTGTTTAATTGAGATCACCATGAATAATTTAATTCAGCAGCTAGTTACAATCAGAATGGTTAGGGCTGTTTGGGAGCCTAGAAGAACAAGGAAAGTTCTGTACTTCCACTTGGTTATTAAGTGAAAAAAATTGTTATACAAAATAGTCTGGATTCTCTTCTTTTAGAGTTATATTTTTAATATGTGAGAAATATTTATATTCAAATAGTTATTTCCAATTGCAGAGAGAAACTAGACAGTGTACTTAAAGTTTACTCCAGCTAATTAAGCTTATTAGGAGATGACACACCAAAGCAAAGTCAATTTAAACAGTAAGTGTTCATTGTTTACAATTTCTCTGCTCACAACATACTGTACTTTATTAAGGTATAGTGGTGTGGAGTTGATGACAAGCATAGGTTCATGCTTTCTGCCTCTTGTGAGGCGCCTACCTTTATCAAGTGGTTAGTAGTTCTGGAACTGCAGTAACTTCTTTGGGTGTCTGACTGGCAGAGCTATCTCATTCTCTGAGCATTTTTCATATTATGTTTTTTCTGTCATTTCATTGTTCTTGTGTACTGCTCTCATTATCTGAGCTTTGGTCATTTGAGATGGGGTGGGGACTCCAGCCTCCATTCATTTTAATTGGTATAAAACGTTATTGTCATGAACTAGCAGTTCCTAAGCACAAAAGTCCCATAAACTGTATCAAAAAGCCCGGTAAGTGGAAGGATCTGTCAGACTTAAGCTTAAAGCAAAAAGGGGCAAAGAATTTTATAAATAAGATGGTACAAGGAAGCTCCAAAGTGCACAAAATGCTTAGAAGGAATTGCCTTAAACAGTAAAAGCAATCAAAGGCAGAGACTGCTTGTTTTGTCACCTTTAATAGGATATAGACAGGTGGCACTTCCTCTTGGGGAACCACCCAGAAAAATACAAGGAACATTACAGAACCAGTATAGGCACACACAAATCAAATAACACACACAGCAAAAACACAGAATAATTCAAATAATTAAAGTAATATAACTTAACATTAACATAAAAGAACCAAAAAGAAACCGTAAAGAATATCTGCACAGAAGCCAGGGGAGAGACCCCAGCTGAAACACAACAGATGTTCCTTTGACGTCAATATTCTAGCTTATGAAGCCTGTGAAATTATAATGCACGGATATAACTGCAAAGACCTAACACAGCAAATTATATACTGTATGTTGTATTTTTTTTTTTTTCTTCTGAAATTTAACTATACATTGGTATTGCGTTCATTTAATTTCCCATCAGATACTTTTACTATTAGTAAAATAATTGGTACACTAGGTGATTCAGAATAGCACTATCACAGATATTTTACATTTTATTATATTTCTTAGTCCCTGTGAAGCATTTCAAGATACTATATGGAAAGTCATTTTTTTAACATCTGTTAATAAAATGGTTAGATTGAAGTACTTTTATTTATATATATATATATAAAAATGTAAGCGTTGTTAGACAACTTCTGTTTTTGGTATTGAGTATGTAAAAGTCTATTTGCCTTTCAGGACTGGCCTCCTGGGTTATGAGAAGTTGAAAAAGGACACGTCTGATATTTTGCTCAAGAACAAATCACAATAATGCCATTACAGTCACAGATGGTATTATCTTATTTATTAACTGTATCCTGCTAGAATTCCCAGCAAGAAAGGCAGCTAGTAAATATTTAATGACCTAAAGTATTCCACCAGGATTGCATTACACCTCCATGCTAAACCACAGGAATGGTGAACAGAAATCCAATCAAAATTCCTCTGAGCAAATATGATTATCACAGTGACATGTAGAGATGGGGAACAAATAAAAGCCAAATGCATCCAACCAGTGTCTTCAGACACACAAGTTCATCTTTACAAAACTATGTACTGGCACAAAGGAAACAGAGGTGAGCCACATTTAACTTAATAGGCAGCATCTAATGTTACACAGGGTTTACAATGAACTGAGATACATTTTAATGTCATTGCCTGGTGTCTCAAAGTTTCCAAAGAATGGTCTGATAACCATTTTGAGAATATTTTAGCATTAAAGGACTGGGTACAAGGAGATTGCTACAAATCCTTGTTGCACTCCAATTCACCCTCCAAACACTGGCTTTCTCATGATACAGTTGTAACAAAGTCCTGGCTTTAAGCACAACACCAGACTTACAGAGAAAATATTGTTTCTTGTCTCTCTATATCTCTATGTTCTTTAAGAGTTGTGCAAACCAATTTTAATTTTACAAATTCTGCATAATCTGTGTTTTATGTGAATGTAATTTGACCGAAATTGAGGGCTATTGTGCTGCAAGTAGAAAAATTAAATTTAGGTTGTTTATAGGTTTTGTAAGGATGTGAATAATGGCCTTAGAATTATCCATCCATTTGCTGAAATCCCCTTTATTCATTGCCCCATTAATGGGATACAGACCCTACCCTACGATAGTAGCATCGGGTATAAGAAAATAAGAAAGGACAGTCCATTGCTGGGAAGTCTTGCACATACATCCACAGTCCTTCAATCTGTCACTCTAGGAAATCAACTGAGCACAGATTTAAAACTGAAGTACTTGAAGAAAAGCCATCTGTAGTCGGAGAGTGACTTGGGCAAATTCACTAACAACTACTTAGGAATCGAGTAACTAATCAGATAAACTTGATGAATGCAACCCCACTGTATGGAATCCTTACCTTTTGGCTTTTCTTTGTTCCCTTAAAAGGTGTGAACCCATAAATTGTTTAGAATGTAATGTAATAGCATTTTGGTTCTACTGTGGATTACATTTTTTTTTTCCTAGTTTTTTGCTAATTTGTAAGAGCCATTTGCAGGCTCTGTCTCCACACTTTTTCTCTTTATTACTCATAAGATTTATAAAATGAATCCCAATGTAATTATTATAAACCTGTTTGATTTTATCGTGGTGCATCCCAGAATAATATGACTAGGTCGCTGGGGATGTCTTACTGCATGATTGCTAGTCACAGGTGTGCACCCCAAATGTATGACTCTCTAAGATCATTTATATATCTTAAGTCTTATGAGTCTTGTAATCTTATGGACAAGTCATAGTGTAAAGCCAGTCTATTTCAGTGTTATTTACTAGGATGTCACCCTGGGGTGGTCATTTGGGTATGGAAGGATGATTGCTTAATGCTAAAACAAGCTTAAAATGCGTCACAGATTGCCCTTGTGTAGCCATGTCCCTGAAGTATTTCTGGAAGCGCAATTTAAAAAAAAAAAAACAGTTTTCAACAGCTCCAATGAGTTTGATGCAGGTATCAGCATTATTAAATTACTGTAAGCTTAAAGTAAATTACAGTTTCACTCTTCATACTGACTTGTTTGTATTAGTGTGATAGCCACCAAATAATGGGCTGATGTCACAGGGGAGTTGTTATACTATTAAAGCATTTGAGACTCAAATCCTGGAGTCAGAGCTGAATAAGAATTTTGTTACTCTGACACAAAATATAGGCCACTGCTTGACTAAGACTCTACATTATTTAAATGATATTGTTTATTTTTCACACACTGAATTTCTTTTGTTATCTTTCTCTCTTTGTATATAGTTGTAGGTTAATAATCCAACATTTTGTACCATTGCAGCATATTTTTTTATGCACATCTTCCTGTTTTTGCTAATTGCTCTTGTTTTAAGAAACAATAGTAATTTCTTATAACAAAGTAAATTAAAACTTATTACCTCTACCTAATTGACTAATGATAAATGGAATGATTTAAATGAAATTGAATTCACAGTGAAATTCTAATATCATATTAATGGAAAACTTAAAGAAACAAAGTCATTTTCAGCACATGTGAAATTTGCCCCATTACCATATATTTTCATCTCATCTGCAACCTTTTTTTACTTGTGTAAATCTCCAGAAAAATCCTGGGTTGAATCGGAATAACAGAGTTGTGGAAAGTGAGTGCAGATTGCGCTACTACTATAATTCTAATTGAAGTTTACTGCAGAGCCAGCAGTGTGAACGTGTAGCCAGGCAGTACATGAGGGGAATGAGTTTGTAGAACCACATGAACGGAGATCATGGGTGTCAGACTGTGATTTGACTCTGGATTAACCTTTGGGGAGCAGTATTACTTTACTACATCAAAACGTCAAAACCCCTCCAATCCCCACCAGAATGGAGAGAAACAACTTTAGTGAGATTTACAAATGTAAACTCGTACGTGAAACAATTTTAGGGTCAGTTTCTCAGAACTGTATGTAAAACAAATATTATAAATAACAAACATGATATGGAAGATGTTAGAATTGCATAAAAGAATCCTGTTGAAGACCTTGATGCAAAGACTGTGGGATGCCCCTGGTGTCTGACCAGTCAGATGTACTGTGTTGCTGATGTTGGCACAGCTCTTTACTGAAGAGTAGAAGCTTGGTGAAACTTGGAGCATATATGAAGTACATTGTTGTTGTGTATTTCAGGGGAGAGTATTTCTATTTAACCTTTTCCATGCTTGAGGATAGTCTTTACGTATGAATTGTACCTTTTTTTTTTTAAAAAGTAAATAAAGACACAAATGATGCCTGCTAGTAATGCAAGGACATGTTGGTCCACATTCCTCATTAGTTATGTACTGTCTTATTAATTTAAAAAGATGACTCTCTGAATAGGGTCAGTTTACACCCTGTTTTTGTATGTACTGGAGGATTGTTTGCCCATTCTACTCATACTAATCTTTCACTTTGGTGGGGATTTAACAAAAGTTATAAGTCATTGATGATCTTGGTTTTAAAATTGTAGTGTGTTTAAATGCATGGATAGCTGCTACACCCCCAGCACAGTGTTTTCAGAGAGCGGTCACAAACATCTGCCCATTTTAAACCAGCTTTGCATGAAAAATAATCCTCTTAATTTTTACAGGCTAATACAATGAGAGAAAAGGCCTGAATATTTTATTTTTGCATATGTGCAGGATTGTCGCTCCGTCACCTGTTGTAGGGAAAGATCAGCCACTGCTCAAACATCTGTGGACAGTCCAGTTGGGTTTCAATAGTTCATGTTTATTGTGCATAACGGAGCTGTCTTATTTATGTAAGAGTGGAAATGGATGGAAGGACAACAGCATCACTATAGTAGGAAAGGTACCAACTACAAGCAGCTTGTGGTATCCTGAATACGCTTTTTTTTTTTTTTTTTTGTGTGTCCCCATACACACACCTTCCTAAAAATGATGTCCAGTCTCTCCCTCAGACGAGTTTCGCTGCCAGGGAGTCTTTGTTCTTCTAGTAACTCTCATCCCTGTGCTCAGCTGTCCTACATACTGTATGTATGTGTTGTTAGTTCTGTTTTGTACAACCACCCCACTAGATAATATTGTTTGCTGCAGCCACCTTAGTTTGTTTAATCCCAACATCTGTATCACCCGTTTTATGTTGACGGAGAGAAGAAAACTGGTGCAAGGACTACCTGTAATCAGAACAAGTGGATCAATACAAGGACCTAATGTTTATACCTGAACAGAGCTATTTCCCTAATATACAGGTGTACATTTCTATGCTTAGGACAGAATGTCATGCTCTTTTTGTCTGTAATTACATTATACACTTTATCTCCATTTTTCTGCATCAACTGTAATCCTATTTGGTTCAAGGCTTATGCCATATTTTGAAATGCAAGGTTGTTCTATGACAATGGGTTAAACTTGTGTGTTTTCTGGAATCATTTGTTAATTATTGCATGTCGTTCAACTTAATTTTTTCGTTACTTAAATAATAAACTATACTGCATAATGGGGAGGGGGGAAAGAGATTTGCTTTCATCACATCCATTTCTAATGGTATTTTTGTGAACCTGATACTTTTGATTTCTTTTAGCTTAAACCTCTGAATCATACACTGTGTGCACAATTATTAGGCAAGTGAGTATTTTGACCATATCATCATTTTTATGCGTATATTCCAACTCCAAGCTGTATTAACTTGAATGCTTATTGGATTTAAGCACGTCAGGTGATGTGTATTTGTGTAATGAGGGAGGGTGTGGCCTAAGGAGATCAACACCCTATATCAAGGTGTGCAGAATTATTAGGCAGCTTGTTTTCCTCAGGCAAAATGGGCCAAAAAAGAGATTTAACTGACTCTGAAAAGTCAAAAATTTTAAAAAGTCTTTCAGAGGGATGCAGCACTTTTGGAATTGCTAAGATATTGGTGTGTGATCACAGAACCATCAAACATTTTGTTGAAAATAGTCAACAGGGTCGCAAGAAACGTGTTGAGAACAAAAGACGCAAATTAGCTGCCAAAGATTTGAGAAGAATCAAACGTGAAGCTACCAGGAACCCATTATCCTCCAGTACTTTCATATTCCAGAGCTGCAACCTACCTGGAGTGCCCAGAAGTACAAGGTGTTCAGTGCTCAAAGACATGGCCAAGGTAAGGATGGCTGAAACCCAACCACCACTGAACAAGAAACATAAGTTGAAACGTCAAAACTGGGCCAAGAAATATCTGAAGACAGATTTTTTTCAAAGGTTTTATGGACCGATGAGATGAGAGTGACTCTTGATGGACCAGATGGATGGACCTGTGGATCAGTAATGGGCACAGAGCTCCACTCCAACGTGGAGGTGGGGTACTGGTATGAGCTGGTATTTTTAAAGATGAGCTAGTTGGACCTTTTGCATTGAAGATGAACTCAAAATCAACTCCCAAACCTACTGCCAGTTTTTCGAAGACACTTTCTTCAAACAGTGATACAGGAAAAAGACCATGATTTTTATGCAGGCCAATGCTCCATCACTTGCATCGAAGTTCTCCACTGCGTGGCCAGCCAGTAAAGGCCTTAAAGATGAAGGAATAATGACATGGCCCCCTTCCTCATCTGACCTAAACCCTATCGAGAACTTGTGGGCACTTCTTAAACGCTAGATTTACGGGGGAGAAAAACAATACACCTCTCTGAAGAGTGTCTGGGAGGCTGTAGTCACTGCTCCACAAAAAGCTGATCGTCAACAGATCAAGAAACTGACAGACTACATGAATGGAAAGGCTTATGACTGTTATTGGAAAGAAGGGTGGCTATATTGGTCATTGATTGATTGATTGATTTTTTTTGAAATGTCAGAGATGTTTATTTGTAAATTTTGAGGTGTTTGTTTATTATTCTCACTATAACAGATGAAAATAAACAAGTGAGATGGGAAAATTTTCATTTTTCCTTTAGTTGCATAATAAATCTGCACACTAATAGTTGCCTAATAATTGTGCACACATATGTATTCCTCTGATGATGTTCACACTCACATTTCCGTTGTGAAACATTCAGGTTTATTAACATTTTGGATTGACTGATAGCACTGTGTTTGTTCCATATTAAAATTAATCCTCAAAAATACAACTTGCCTAATAATTGTGCACTCCCTGTAGTAGTGAAGGGTAGAGAATTTTTCAGCCATTCTCCTACTCCGTTTCAAAGAAAGGTTCTTATTAAATCTCTTTGAGGTTAGATGCTCTTATATTGTTCCTTCTATATTTTAACCTGCTTTATTTTAGGGTCATAGGAAACAAAACCTATCCTGGCAACATCAGAGGTAAGGCTGATGCACACTAACACCTAGTCAAATTAGGGTGATTCAGTCACCAAATTTAACATGCATGTCTGTGGAATGTACTTGGAGAAGAACCTCCCACAGACCTGGGTCCTCATGCATAACGCTGTGTGTAGAATTCGCGCTAAAACATGGCGTACGGACAAGAGTGTAAATGTGTGTATGCATAAAATTCAGATGCATAAAACTGTGCATAAGCCAACTTCTACGTAATTCCGCTATATAAATCCTGGTCAGTGTGAAAAGTAATGCTCATCCACACACCTGCTGCCCTACCCCAACTTTTCCCAGATTTTTGCATATTTTAATATGCAAATCAATATAAATAGCCCTTTTCATTCAGTGTTCGGTTAAAAGACAATGGAAAAAGCAAGTGAAAAACAATTTCAGTGAAAGCGAAGTTGAGGCAAGGAAAAACTTACTATTTGTTGGCTTAAGCAGTGATTATAAATGACAAAAGGAAGTCTATCAAGTGATACAGAGTGTGGAGAAAGAAACTCGAAAGTTCAAGTTGAGAAAGTCGCACAATACCCAAAAAAGTCAGATATGAAAGTTGCTGTAAAAGACGAGTAGTTGCCCACCGTCTGAGTGTCATACAGAGGCATATTAGTGTGCAGAGAAAAGGGGGTCAAAGTGTTCACTTCAATCTTGTAGTTTCTTTTGTCATTAAAGTAGAACATCAGACTTAATCTTAAAATCATTGTTTAATTTACTAGACCAGTGGTGTCAAATGTGTCAATCATGATCGACCAGTAGATTGTAAAGGTAGTGCAGGTAGATCGCGTTGCATTCAAAAAAAAGTGTTAAATTTTTTTATTATTTTTTTTAAAACGTCTATTCTATATCCTCCCTATGTCTTTTCCCACTTGATTGACATACAGACCAATCTGAGATCTCTTTTCTTCTAACATACTGGTCATCCCGCACACATGATCAAATGCGCGAGCTACTGCAAAACTCTGGCTAAGTGATCTAGTTAGCCTTCCAATTTATATTGACTAAAGAAGGGATTTAAAAAAAAAAAAAAATTGTTGCTTATGTGTTGGATGTGGAATTGGAAGAGGATTTTTTTTCTCACAATGTCACAATCGAAGTGAATTTGTCTGACGTCAGAGGTTTGATCCCCAATGAGGGGTGCAGTAGAGTGTGTATGCCTGATGAGCCCAAAATAGGGTGAAACACGTGTCGCGTACTCTTTGCATTATTTGACAGTTAAGTATGTAACATTTTATGATCTAATTCTCGTAACTGAGTGGGCACGCATGGCGGATTTTTGCCGACTTGCAGACCAACCACATGCGTTACCTGGTAGGTAACCACCCATACAATCAGATTGTGATTCAGATTTCAGACTTCGAATACTATATTAGGCTTGAATTTAAAATGTGAAAGCTAACCACTATGCTGCTATGGCCTCTACTACAGTTAAAGTTGTTTGTAATTTTGTACACACTTAAACTGGTCTTGTCTGTGTTTTTGGTCTCGTCTGTTGCGAGAGATGGACATCTGAAGCGGAGCTCCACTGGCAGCGGTGTTATTTTTTATGTTCTTAGTATCCTGAGAGATCCTTTATTTATCTAACCTGAGGGGCACTACTACAGTATATGCAAGCATAAATAAACATGGCCAACAAGAAAGGGGTTCAGAAGGAAGCGAAAACTAAAGCAACATCCAAGCTGATTGGCAAGCCCAAGTTCAAGCTCAAGATACAGCCTTTCAGAGAGTGTCTTGGATCAGATGGGCAAAAGCCCAGACTCCACGGAACCACAGTACATCGTCTCCAGCTGAGAGCGAAATGGGGAGTGAATGTACGAGTGCGAGTGACGCAGGTCACAATAGCTCGGCGATTGGAGAAGATCATCAGAAACTGGAAAAGGCCTTGCAGTTCGCGCTATCAACTACTTCATGCGAGCTGGGAACACCGGCTGCAATAGAACCCACAGCCTCACCTATGGTGCATGAAAGCAGAAATGATCTGATCTGATAAAGAAAAGCGAGAAGGCAAATGAGAAGGCAAGGGAAAAAGCAAATTAGAAGCTGCAACAGGGGCTGCGACAGATGCGGTAGCAGGATGATAATAAAGACTTGGAGGAACACGTGTATTCGCTTTTGAGGCAGTCTTTAAAGATATGGTGAGTAAAATTGAAGAGCATATTCAGGAAACCTCGTCTAAACTGAGCACACTTGCTGATCAACTGGAGGATGTCAAGGCGACATTCACGACTCAGATTGAATCGGCCAAAAATCTAGCTGCCAGTGCTGAAGAAAAAGCAACAACTGCCAGCTCCGAATGCAAAAAACTCTGCGACAGACTTGCTGCTTTAGAAGATGGAAGCAGAGGAATAATATTAGAATCGAAGGTCTACCTGAGAATCGAAAGTCCAAACCCAGTGAAATTCACAGCTGAACTATTTTCTAAAATAATTGGAGAGGACTTTAAAGCAGATTCTGAGATAGCAGCCGCCTTATCGTGTACGTGGATCAAATACTGTTAGATCTAGATCTTTTATTATTCGCTTCGAGAGATTATTATTTAAGCTAGAGGTGATGGCACTCCTCAGACACAAGCAAGAGATTATACAGTGGTGTGAAAAACTATTTGCCCCCTTCCTGATTTCTTATTCTTTTGCATGTTTGTCACACAAAATGTTTCTGATCATCAAACACATTTAACCATTAGTCAAATATAACACAAGTAAACACAAAATGCAGTTTTTAAATGATGGTTTTTATTATTTAGGGAGAAAAAAAAAATCCAAACCTACATGGCCCTGTGTGAAAAAGTAAATGCCCCCTTAACGTAATAACTGGTTGGGCCACCCTTAGCAGCAATAACTGCAATCAAGCGTTTGCGATAACTTGCAATGAGTCTTTTACAGCTCTGGAGGAATTTTGGCCCACTCATCTTTGCAGAATTGTTGTAATTCAGCTTTATTTGAGGGTTTTCTAGCATGAACCGCCTTTTTAAGGTCATGCCATAGCATCTCAGTTGGATTCAGGTCAGGACTTTGACTAGGCCACTCCAAAGTCTTCATTTTGTTTTCTTCAGCCATTCAGAGGTGGATTTGCTGGTGTGTTTTGGGTCATTGTCCTGTTGCAGCACCCAAGATCGCTTCAGCTTGAGTTGACGAACAGATGGCCTGACATTCTCCTTCAGGATTTTTTGGTAGACAGTAGAACTCATGGTTCCATCTATCACAGCAAGCCTTCCAGGTCCTGAAGCAGAAAAACAATCCCAGACCATCACACTACCACCACCATATTTTACTGTTGGTATGATGTTCTTTTTCTGAAATGCTGTGTTCCTTTTACGCCAGATGTAACGGGACATTTGCCTTCCAAAAAGTTCAACTTTTGTCCCATCAGTCCACAAGGTATTTTCCCAAAAGTCTTGGCAATCATTGAGATGTTTCTTAGCACAATTGAGACGAGCCCTAGTGTTCTTTTTGCTTAACAGTGGTTTGCGTCTTGGAAATCTGCCATGCAGGCCGTTTTTGCCCAGTCTCTTTCTTATGGTGGAGTCGTGAACACTGACCTTAATTAAGGCAAGTGAGGCCTGCAGTTCTTTAGACGTTGTCCTGGGGTCTTTTGTGACCTCTCGGATGAGTCGTGTCTGCGCTCTTGGGGTAGTTTTGGTCGGCCGGCCACTCCTGGGAAGGTTCATCACTGTTCCATGTTTTTGCCATTTGTGGATAATGGCTCTTACTGTGATTCGCTGGAGTCCCAAAGCTTTAGAAATGGCTTTATAACCTTTACTAGACTGATAGATCTCAATTACTTCTGTTCTCATTTGTTCTTGAATTTCTTTGGATCTTGGCATGATGTCTAGCTTTTGAGGTGCTTTTGGTCTACTTCTCTATGTCAGGCAGCTGTTATTTAAGTGATTTCTTGATTGAAACAGGTGTGGCAGTAATCAGGCCTGGGGGTGGCTACGGAAATTGAACTCAGGTGTGATACACCACAGTTAGGTTATTTTTAACAAGGGGCAATTACTTTTTCACACAGGGCCATGTAGGTTTGAATTTTTTCTCCCTAAATAATAAAACCATCATTTAAAAACTGCATTTTGTGTTTACTTGTGTTATATTTGACTAATGGTTAAATGTGTTTGATGATCAGAAACATTTTGTGTGACAAACATGCAAAAGAATAAGAAATCAGGAAGAGGGCAAATAGTTTTTCACACCACTGTATGTATGTATATATATATATGTGTGTGTGTGTGTGTGTGTGTGTGTGTGTGTGTGTGTATGTATGTGTATATATATATATATATATATATATATATATATATATATATATATATATATATATATATATATATATATATATATATATATATATATATACACACACACTAGCAAAATACCTTGCAGCGGCAAAAGTACTGCCTTAAAATTTTTATTAAGAAGAAAATTAAACCTTTTTAAACTGAGGGAAAATATACCAATAATTATTTAAGGATCTCTTTGTATACCATATTGTCATTTCGGCCCTCCGGTTGTAATATGACCAAGCTGTGCGCTGAGCTTACTCTTGAGCATGCAACGTACAGTTGGCCATGTGAAAAGTAATCTTGTTTCAAATCTCACAGCTTGGATTGCTGCCGTCATAATCGGTTTGAGTTTCATGGTTTGTTTCAATTACGACAGTATTTGTAGGGCTTGTGTTGAAGTGACATTCGGCATCTGTCAAGCGTTGTAAGCAAACAACAGGTTATCATCGATAACTTCACATCCAGCTTTTGAGAGTTTAAACATTAATAAACATCAAAGTGTCCACTACTGAAATCGTCACCTGTGAATCTAAGATGTTTAAGAGGCATTGGCGGTTGTCCAAAGGTGTACAATATTTGGCCATTTCGGTACTCTTGAAAGTGACAACCGAACAATTCAGCGGCAGCCATCAACTCGCATGCAGAACCATAGGTGAAGGGCTTAAGCATTCCACTCTTATAGTGCTCCTGTGTAGTATAATTATCTCCTGTACCTTCATCAGTCCACACCTTGAACCTGTCCCAGTCATTCAGTACATAAGACACAATGTTCCTCCGGATATCAAGAGTGAGCCTGATATGGCCGTGCAATATGTGACAAAAAGAATGGAAAAGGCAGGTGCCATCTCCGTGCATGGAAACTACTCGGTAAGTGACAGTTCTTTGATTTGATGATGATCAACTCGATAGACATGTTAATAGGGAGTATGGTTGGAACGATAAAGGAAATGGGTAGGAAAAGGAAGTCTAAAATACCTACACAATAACTATAATCATAATAAACGAACAATAAAACGCCGGAGAAGCCGTGGATTAAATAAAAAAGGCTGTAGTTATCAGCAGGGAGACGTGAATCCTGTGGCGAAGCAAGGAAGGGAATGTAGAGACCGGAGCGAAGGACGGCCTTATATAGACAGGCAGCCAACAACGTGGGAGGCGTTGGAATGGGGGACCCAACACCGCTTCACACGGTGACCGACCTGCAGGCTATGGACATATATATGTACGTAAATAGGATTCAATTAGCGTTGGGAACCCGCATACCTGATTTCTTGAAGATGGGCCCATAAGTACCAAAGACCATTGGAAAGTTCAATATGGCGGCCGACAGTGACGTCATACCACCGAAAAAGTACGTACATTGGTTTCGGTTAGCGCAGGGAAGCCGTCTACCAAATTTTGTGAAGATGAGGCCATAAATAAGAAAGTTCAACATGGTGCACGTTGTCGACCGTTCTGACCATTACGTGTAGAATTTCGAAATGAAACCTGCTTAACTTTTGTAAGTAAGCTGTAAGGAATAAGCTTGCCAAATTTCAGCCTTCTACCTACACGGGAAGCTGGAGAATTAGTAGTGAGTGTGTGAGTGAGTCAGTCAGTCAGTTAGGGCTTTGCCTTTGTTTTTTACAGAGCCCTGCCCACCAACTCTTAGACCATGGGATACACATAACAGAGCCCCACCTGCCAACTTTAACCCTCCTCCTGCGTCATGGGATACACATGACAGAGCCCCGTCTGCCTACTCGAACTCTCCTGCCGCGTCCGCTCTCACTCTTGAGGCATGCGAACTGCCTGCTCGTGTGCCCGCACGGAACACCTCACCAAACACAGCCTCAGTCGCTTTCGTCTCTGTTACAGTCCATATGAACCTCAAAACCACGTTGACTTTTCATTGTTCTTTTCGATATTTTATATATATATATATATATATATATATATAATTGACCAAGTCACCTGAGCATGGAGTACGCATGACAGAGCCCTGCCCGACCACTCTAACCATCCTCCCTCATCATGGGGAACGCACGATAGTGCCCCGCCCGCCATCTCTAATCCTCCTTCCGCGTCCACCGTCGCTCTCGAAGCTAAAGAGAAGGCTAAATTAAATGAAACCGCAATAATTAGCAAACAAACAGATAACTACCAGTAACAGTGCAAAATTCACATTTGGTATGCCAGTTTGAAAAGATAAGTTTTGAGGTTAGTTTTAAAATGTGTTATTGAATCAAGCTGATGTGTATATGAGAGAGAAGAGAATTCTCGAGTTGAGGAGCACTATGAGAGACACTCGAGCTCCCATAGCACAGAGTTTGATGTGTGGTACAGAAAGTACAGCTGCAGATGAGAATCTGAGTGAGCGAGAGGAGTGTTGGTCTGTGGGAGATCAGTGAGGTTGTGGAGAGCTTTAAATGTTAAGAGCGGTACTTAGTATTGTATTCTGTAGTTAACAGGGAGCCAGTGAAGTTGAGAGAGAATAGGTGTAGTATGTTCAGTGGATTTAAAACAGCAGATTATTATCCTGGCAGCAG